>NC_054701.1:88568305-88595887 GCF_016097555.1 Gigantopelta aegis
GAATTAAGGAAGGATCTGTCAGTGAGAATCCAGTCTGAAGAGCGTCCAGATTGTGTTGTGTGTTTTATGCCCATAGAACATGGTCAGCTGTATCGCTTGGAAGCATGTGGCCATTCATATTGTATGGATTGTGTCAAACAGCAGCTACAGGCTGCTTTGAACCACAAGGACTTTCCTGTAGACTGTGCTCAGGAAGGTTGCAAGATGCATTTCATGTGGAGGGATCTGTCAAAGTTTACAAAGAATGGTTCAATAGATGTGGGAAAGCTCGTGGTATCATCTGTGTCTACGTTTGTGTCCAGAAACCAAAAGGATTATCGTTACTGCATCACACCCGACTGTCCAGTCATCTACAGGGTGAGTGCTGAGGGCTCCGTCTTCGAGTGTTGTGAGTGTCACATTAGGATCTGTACTTCCTGCCACATTCAGTTCCACGATGGTCTCACCTGCGCCATATACAAGTCTGAAAAGGCTGGAGTAGCCTCGTTCAAGCAATGGATGGAAGCAAACAAGAACACAAAGCTGTGCCCGCACTGTCAAACGCCAATTGAAAAAACTGAAGGCTGTAACAGAATGTCGTGTATTGCTTGTAAAAAAGTATTTTGTTGGCTGTGCAGAGAACCATTTGATTCAGAAGATCAGTGTTACAAGCATCTTACCGAAATACATGGGGGATGTTTTGATTTTTGAGTTTGGTGTACAGACAAAACGGTTTAAAGCTGTTCAACACTTCCTAAGGTGGTAAAATCCTTGATTTTGTCCTGTTGTCCTTCTCTTGAGGTCACCGCTAGCCCTCGTTTTAATTGTATTAGAGTTGAAATACGTTTCAAAACAGAATTTACATTTTAAAACAATTCACAATTGGGATAAATCACATGTTTCTTTGTTGTTGTTAATGCGCGCGTGTGTGCATGCGTGCGCGCGTGTGTGTGTTATCATTTGGATAATACCTTGCACAGTGTCTCTGTGAGTTATCTTAATATGGTGAAATGATGGATATATTTGTATTGATTTTCTAATCATCTGACTTGACTGTCAACATAATATATTTTGATTTTGTTTAGAAGCATAGTTTTATGCACGGACGTGGGGTTTTGTGCTAGTTTTGTGATTGGTTGCTGAGTGTGGGTTTTCTCTTTGGTGGTACAATTTAACAGAAATATTTATAATACTACTTGTTTGAAACAATATTTGATGGCTACTATTGTGTTTATATTGTAACCATGTTGTTATTCTAAGTTATGTTGTTATGTAGTGTTGGTTTTTTCGTTATTGTGCTGGGGTGTCGTTAAACATTCCGTATCGAGGTTTTGGAAGTTTCAACACTTAGTATCTAATATTGAAAGATGGGAGTGTTGTATTTTACAAACAAATGTAATGCATTGAACAATTGCCCTGTGTTGTCTCACCAATTTCGTATTTGTAATAACAATAATGATTCTTATGTTAAATTGACAAATTGTCTAGTGGTCGTACGTTGGTCGTGATTACATATATGTATTATCAATAATTATTCAATTACACTGAACAGTTGTTACTGTGATGTATACAAGTGCGTTTAACAGGTGCATCATCCATATCACCTGCCTAAAGCGAACTTTACCTTTTTATATATGTATATGGTATTAAGTCCTTTGATGGCAGATAGCTTGTTATACACAGTATTGGCACCCGGCACAAAATAAGCCTATCCTCAACAAACATTCTTGCACACGTATCAAATATAGTCGCTGTAACTGATTTGTAATAACATTCAAATGTTGTTGTTGTTGGGGTTTGGGGTTTTGTTTTGGGGGGAGTGTTTTGTTTATTATTATTATTATTGTCATTATTATTATTAGTTTCATATTTCTGTCTGATACAATTGTCCCTTTTGTTGTCGAAGACCATCTATGACTGTGTCTTGGAGAGGGTGGTTTGTTTGTTTGGGGGTTCATTTTATTTTAGTGGGGGTTATTGTTTTGTGGGGGGTTAGGGGTTGTGTGTGGGGTTTTTTTTTTTGGTGGGTTTTTTTTTTTGGGGGGGGGAGTTGTGAAGGGAGAGTGTTGTTTTTCGGGTGGTAGATTTAACTTCTCTTGTATATTTTAGTCTAGGTATGGTCCTTAATAAAATTAAGTGTTTTATTGAATACTTTGTTGTAGTCATGTCCACCTATTTTAATCATATTACATGCCTGTATATACTGAGATACACGTAATTGTAAATTTCTAGGTTGTAGCTGAGCTCTTAGATTTTTAATCAGCTAAATGTTTTGTTAGAGTGAAAAGAAAATTGTTTCCTGTATAGGTGGTGATTGACTTTTTAATCTTTAAAGATACTGTGTCAAAGTTAAAACTACAGTAGTTCGTTATTTTCACATTTATTTGTAATAAATAACTACAAATTAATCGATTTCACGTATAATCTTTCCATAATTTACTCAAGAATAATAACTTTAAAACGTTTTGTACTGTACGACAAGAGGGGTTCCCTAATAATTTGTGGCTAAATATAGCATGGCCAGCATCTTTGTTTATTTTGTCAGTTGACCGCAAAGAATTCTAGCTAATGCATAGTATAAAACAGTGACGTCACCAGTTAATGCTTGTGGCACACTCTCAAGATTCCCCTAAAATAGTTTTGTTACTACTAATAAATGAAATTATTTGGTTGTAATTTTTATTAGGCATATAGCTGAAGGTATAAACTTTATTATTCAAAGCAAAAATTTTAAAAATATTTTTGGCGGGTATCGCCATTAATAGTTTTGTTACTACTAATAAATGAAATTATTTGGTTGTAATTTTTATTAGGCATATAGCTGAAGGTATAAATTTTATGTTTCAAAGCAAAATTTAAAAAAAAAAAATTTGGCGGGTATCGCCATTAATAGTTTTGTTACTACTAATAAATTAAATTATTTGGTTGTAATTTTTATTAGGCATATAGTTGAAGGTATAAATTTTATGTTTCGAAACAAAAATGTATAAATATTTTTGGCGGATATCGCCATTATTGCAACTTTGACAAAGCACCTTTAAGTGTTCTGTTGCATTAAACAATGCGATAGTGTGTAGTATCATTTGTATCAACTAGTAACGTCCACATGATCGATTATAATAACATTTCACACGGTGTTCATACCTATTGCGGTAACGTCAAACACGCCAAATGACGAAATTTCGATAATTGATTAGTATGGCTCTATAAATATGATGATCAATTATATAAATCCTTAATCGATTGCGTGGGAAGTTTTAAACTATAGTTATTCCTCTTGTTTCGAAGATAGAATTGATGTAAATATGATGAGGTTGATGTTTGTGTACATAAATGAAAGAAGATATTAAAGGGACATACCCTAGTTTTTAAACACTAAGGCATATGTTTTACTATTAAAGCCGTTTTTGATAACTGAAATCATACTTTACTTATTTTTTATTGTTTATATTATTCATTTTCGTACACTCGAAGTGTTTTTGGTCATCCTGGTGTTTTTAATATCACAAAATGCGTTTCTCATATTTTTAAAAACGCACGTGCGTCTGAGAAGTAACAGTTATGGAGTCGAGTTTTGGTATATTTGTAGAGGGTATTTCACCATTTCAAAGTCACAGACTCGTGTTTCACTCAATTGTAACTTTATCCAAATGTGTTACAGGTTTGTAGACTAACTAAACTTAGTGTTAAATTTCACGGGTTGAAACTAGGGTATGTCCCTTTAATAAACAGTTATTAAAAGTAAAATTAGCCATTTGTTGGAATTATCCCGATGAACACGACAATATGTGCTTGTTGCTTATAATTCAAAACTTTTCTATGTGCATATAATTGTAACTGATTATATAATCGAAAGCTGATTATAACCGATGATCGATGATGAAATTCCAATCGATTCCCAGCACTGTTATAAGCAATGAATTCATTGAAAACATTTACTGTTTTAACAGTGAATGAAACTGACAAAATTGATGTAAATTGTGTTGTAGATTGCACTGATTATAATAGCATTTAAAATTGTCTCTTTCTCTGAAACAAATGTTGATGTATGGTAATTCATCACTAATTTGTAAGAACATTTACATATAAATGTTCTATTTATCCGGTTTAATTGGGTACTTGGGGTCACTGATTTTTATAGAATGTATGTTCTATTTAACCCATTTAATTGTGGTACTTGGGGTCACTGATTTTTATAGAATGTATGTTCTATTTACCCCCATTTAATTGTGGTACTTGGGGTCACCGATTTGTATAGAATGTATGTTCTATTTACCCCCATTTAATTGTGGTACTTGGGGTCACTGATTTGTATAGAATTTACCCTGTTTAATTGTGGTTACTGATTTGTATAGAATGTATGTTCTATTTACCCTGTTTAATTGTGGTACTTGGGGTCACTGATTTTTATAGAATGTATGTTCTATTTACCCCCATTTAATTGTGGTACTTGGGGTCACCGATTTGTATAGAATGTATGTTCTATTTACCCCCATTTAATTGTGGTACTTGGGGTCACTGATTTGTATAGAATTTACCCTGTTTAATTGTGGTTACTGATTTGTATAGAATGTATGTTCTATTTACCCTGTTTAATTGTGGTACTTGGGGTCACTGATTTTTATAGAATGTATGTTCTATTTACCCCCATTTAATTGTGGTACTTGGGGTCACTGATTTGTATAGAATGTATGTTCTATTTACCCCCCATTTAATTGTGGTACTTGGGGTCATTGATTTGTATAGAATGTATGTTCTATTTACCCTGTTTAATTGTGGTCACAGATTTGTATAGAATGTATGTTCTATTTACCCTGTTTAATTGTGGTCACTGATTTTTATAGAATGTATGTTCTATTTAACCCATTTAATTGTACCGGCCTCGGTGGCGTCGTGGCCGGCCATCTGTCTACAGGCTGGTAGGTACTGGGTTCGGATCCTAGTCGAGGCATGGGATTTTTAATCCAGATACCGACTCCAAACCCTGAGTGAGTGCTCCGCAAGGCTCAATGGGTAGGTGTAAACCACTTGCACTGACCAGTGATCCATAACTGGTTCAACAAAGGCCATGGTTTGTGCTATCCTGCCTGTGGGAAGCGCAAATAAAAGATCCTTTGCTGCTAATCGGAAGATTAGCCCATGTAGTGGCGACAGCGGGTTTCCTCTCAAATTCTGTGTGGTCCTTCACCATATGTCTGACGCCATATAACCGTAAATAAAATTTGTTGAGTGCGTCGTTAAATAAAACCTTTCTTTCCATTTAATTGTGGTACTTGGGGTCACTGATTTGTATAGAATGTATGTTCTATTTACCCTGTTTAATTGTGGTACTTGGGGTCACTAATTTGTATAGAATGTATGTTCTCTTTACCCTGTTTAATTGTGCTCACTGATTTGTATAGATCTTCAAGAGAGCGTTCTGATTTTTCTGCCATTGTAAAATGTTTCTGACTAAGTAAAAAAAAAATCACTTACTGAAGTTTCTGGATCTGTTGCTATTTTAACAATATTTGACCTATGGGCCTACCATTTTTGCTGAATGTGAAAAATATCCATATATTAATAAGTGTGAAATATTAAAATTACTGCCCCATACGTTTTAGCCAATTACATATTCAGTAGGGTTATAATTGGGGAGGGGGTGGGGGGCACTCGATACATTTCTTCGTACGTACAACATTATGGGGAAGTGAAATCTACTCCCCGGCTTCTAGAAACAGTTAGGCTAAGACAAACACACTGTATATACAAACACTAGTTTTCTAAACAGAAAAGTCATTTCATGTGTAATTTTAGTGATTAAAAATACTCGGTCGGTCGGAAACGTTACAATAGCTAGAAAACTAGGGCCAGTCTCTTTAATTGTCGTAGTTATGCTCATCGATTGTTACTTACATTTAAATGATACTGTGAATGTTAAACGGACGGAGCGCCATTTTGTAAGAACATTAAAATATTGTTACATTGACAAATTATTGGTTTCTTGTTGGCTGTGATGATTAGAACACTGTTCCATTTGTAATACAACTGACGTGGACTTTATTTACAATAACTGTTTCAAGGGTCGAAATTGGTTGACATTACTGCCAGATATTTGGTCTAGGTCCATAACTCATATCCTATTTAAGGTTCAAGCACGTCCCTGGCATCGCCATTGGCCTGGTTTGGGACAGAACTATATTTGGTCCGGAAAAGTACATATTCTGCTAGCCTGAATGAAAACCTGTCGGACTAAACATGATTGTCTCAAACTAGTGTGTGAATATAAACGTCAAATAATTGCCGGTTCTACGGGCAAAACAAATGTCCCGGCCCGTGGTGATGTTGACCGGCTAAAACTGGTCAGGACGGCAATATTTCCACCCCTGCAGACTGTTTCGTAGTTTTGAAACTTGTTTGTTAGATACGTTTGCAGGTTCATTTTTACTTATTTACCCCGTGTGTATGGACTAAACTGTAAATCACTAACTTATTATTTTTTCCTATATAGGAAATATATTACGTTTTATAGCTATGTATAATTTTACAAAAACAATAATAATCATTTGTGTGATACACTAAACCCTGGCCTACATCAAGCAGACCAACCGGATAACAGTCTTTAAGTTCTGGTTGGCTGTGTTGGTTGTTTATATCTCTGCCTTTTGATACTGGGCCGATGCATGTGCACACACACAGACCATTCCATTTATCTATTCCGTAAGCAGAATGGGCCAGCTTCTATAATATGTATGTAAACACTCTGGTCGTATGTATTTCAGCTGTCTGTATGGTAATAGCACATAGAGACGCATATATAGAATCGGTTTAAGTTATTTGCATACAAAGTGATTTTCGCTGTTTATGGTCGTAGTTAATGCAGCTAGCGGTACAGAAAATCGCAGCTAGTCATTTAGTCAAATTAATGTACACTTCCATTCGTACACAGTGATATATACTCAAACACATACATATTACTTGCAAATATCAAAACTTTATTAAGGTGCCGTTTTAACGAGTCAATCATCAATGAGCCATTTTTCTTGGTCCCCTCCCCCTCCAAGACGTGTTCGTAAGTATTTCTGTTGAGCACAAAACATATTGTACATTTTCTTTTGTGTAAAAGAAGCAGATTGCATACAATTTGACAACCAATAATAGTAATAGAAAACTTTGTTAACGTCACAAAAATAAAAGTACAAGTCGACAACTACTCCTCAATTCAGTAGTAACAAAGGGCTTTTGTTGCAAACGACTGGAGCATAGACGCGCTGGAAATAATTTAGTGGCTAATTGGGGCCGCTTAGCGCTCTGCAAATCAAGGGCAAATAAGTATGTTTCTAATACGACATGCGTATAAATAGATTCATGTTTTAAAACAACACGCACAAAAACAACAACAAACAACTTCCATAAAGAAACCTTGGTGCCGTAATTTTAAAATAGCCTTAGTGTGTTTTAATGCTTTTCAGCGACAAACGGACCATCAGATGCTAATACTGTACACATTAGTTTATTACAAATGGGCCATCAGATGTTAATACTGTACACATTAGTTTATTACAAATGGGTCATCAGATGTTAATACTGTACACATTAGTTTATTACAAATGGGTCATCAAATGGGTCATCAGACGCGTACACATTAGGAAATAGATTTAGTGGCTAATTCAGATGCTTAGCGCTCTGCAAATCAATGCTAATATAAGTATGATGTTAATACTGTACACATTAGTTTAATACGACATGCGTATACTGTACAGATTCATGCACAATGCTAAACAACAACAAATGGGCCATCAGATTCCATAAAGAAACACGTTATTGGTGTCGTAATACTTAAAATAGCCTTAGTGTGTTTTAATGCTTTTCAGCGACAAACGGACCATCAGATGCTAATACTGTACACATTAGTTTATCACAAATGGGCCATCAGATGTTAATACTTTACACATTAGTTGATTACAAATGGGCCATCAGATGTTAATACTTTACACATTAGTTGATTACAAATGGGCCATCAGATGCTAATACTGTACACATTAGTTTATTAGAAATGGGCCATCAGATGTTAATACTGTACACATTAGTTTATTAGAAATGGCCCATCAGATGCTAATACTGTACACGTTAGTTTATTAGAAATGGCCCACCAGATGTTAATACTGTACACATTGTGTTTCAAGTTTATTACAAACAGACCATCAGATGCTAATACTGTACACATTAGTTTATTAGAAATGGGCCATCAGATGCTAATACTGTACACATTAGTTTATTAGAAATGGCCCATCAGATGCTAATACTGTACACATTAGTTTATTAGAAATGGCCCATCAGATGCTAATACTGTACACATTAGTTTATTAGAAATGGCCCATCAGATGTTAATACTGTACACATTAGTTTATTAGAAATGGCCCATCAGATGTTAATACTGTACACATTAGTTTATTAGAAATGGCCCATCAGATGCTAATATTGTACACATTAATTTATTAATCATCGGCAATTGGATGTCACATATTTGGTAATTCTGACACGTAGTCATCAGAGGAAACCCGCTTCATTTTTCCTAATGCAGCAAGGGATCTTTTATACGCACTTTTCCACAGACAAGAAAGCACATACCATGTGCTTTGACCTGTTGTAGCGCACTGGTTGAAATAAAAACAATCAGTTGTATGGATACACCGAGGTGATTCGATCCTGTGACGCCAGGACCTCAAGCGAGCGCTCAAGCTCTGAGATAAATCCCGCCCCATTATTGTGAATAAAGGCAATTGATCTCTCTCTCTCTCTCTCTCTCTCTCTCTCTCTCTCTCTCTCTCTCTCTCTCTCTCTCTCTCTCTCTCTCTTTCTCTCTCTGTCCCTCCCTCGCTATCTCTCATGTCCAGCTGTTGAAAGAATCATGTTAGACGCCAAGTAGCAGTTTAAAATGTACTAAGGTGTTGTTAAACATTCATTCCTTTCCTCGGTCAACAAAACGAGAAGCCACTGCTCCACAAAATATCAACTCCTACACCTCTCTCTCTCTCTCTCTCTCTCTCTCTCTCTCTCTCTCTCTCTCTCTCTCTCTCTCTCTCTCTCTCTCTCATGACCAACTGTTGAAAGAATCATGTTAGACGCCAAGTAGCAGTTTAAAATGTACTGAGGTGTTGTTAAATATACATTCCTTTCCTCGGTCTACACAACGAGAAGCCACTGCTCCACAAAATCAACTCCTCTCTCTCTCTCTCTCTTTAGTTTATACCCGTCCTTTGATATATATCTTTGTTGTGCTGTGATTTCATCAAACATTCAGTCGGTCAATCAGCCAGCCAATCAGATTAAACCAGCATTCTGAGAGTAGTGATAAAGCAATACAGGTCCGCTACCAGGTCCAACAGATTTTCATATCTCCTAAGTTCAAGGGCCATAACTCAGTGGGAAAATGGGTAAATCACAATGAAACTTAAATGTCATCTGTAACTATACATGATCAAGTTATAAACAAATTTTCATCTCACTATCTACGGGCATTGCAAAACAATATGTCCAAAAACACATTTTCGTATCCCCTGAGTTCAGGGGCCATAACTCTGTCAACACTGGGTAAATCAACATAAATGTCAAACTTGATCTGTAACAGTACAGGATAAAGTTATACAAAAAAACAATTTCAGCTGAATATTTCAAGGCATTCTAAAAAAAATAAGCATCCGGAAAAAATATATGTGGGACAGACAGAAAAACAAACAGATCGGATGGACATTTCTGCACTGCAGTTTGTTGTTCTAATTTATTAATGTGCTACTTGGTCTTATCAGACAGATTATGTTACAATACAGGTTTGTACAGTGAAACTCCTCAAAAACCGAATCCTCTGTAAACCGGAATACCCTAAAAAATATTACCTTTTTACCTTTTTAACTACCAATATAGAACAAAACCTCTCCAAGCCCGTATAACGCTTAAAACCAGATTTTGTTTTACTTGTCCCCGTGAATCTCTGGTTTAGAGGGATTCACTGTATATTACAAGAAACACTGACTCTGGTTTAGAGGGGATTCACTGTATATTACAAGAAACACTGGCTCTGGTTTAGAGGGGATTCACTGTATATTACAAGAAACACTGGCTCTGGCTTAGAGGGGATTCACTGTATATTACAAGAAACACTGGCTCTGGTTTAGAGGGATTCACTGTATATTACAAGAAACACTGGCTCTGGTTTAGAGGGGATTCACTGTATATTACAAGAAACACTGACTCTGGTTTAGAGGGGATTCACTGTATATTACAAGAAACACTGGCTCTGGTTTAGAGGGGATTCACTGTATATTACAAGAAACACTGGCTCTGGTTTAGAGGGATTCACTGTATATTACAAGAAACACTGGCTCTGGCTGCCACTCAAAATGCTGGATCAGTAAGATCAGTGTCACTGATGAAATGTCAAAACACACGACACGACAATAATATTCAGTTGTCGACCGGTGTAAAAAGAACGCAGGTCCGTGGGAACAGTAGTCCTATCGGACCTCCATACCTTAGGAATCATAATCCTACCCGGACTTTCATACCTGATTTATTTTTAAGTTGTTTTTATTCTAGGACTTTTATTCCTACCGAACTTAAATTCCTTCTACAGTGACAGAAATACTAGTTCGGCAAATTAGATGTCCGTTTGTTATACTCTGCAATTTGCACGAGCTGCCAGAAAGACACGAGAAAAAAGAGAGATTGTGGCAGCCTTCCCTCGTAGTGTGATGGATAAGTACAGTCTCTTAAGATTATTGTGGATTCAAATCTCTGTCTAAAAAAATGTTTTTAAGTTTGAGTATCGATTTAATTATTTTTTTACGTCATAGACTTGTGGATCAAACACGCGAGTGAATTTTTGTAATCGTCTTACATTTTTGTTAGCATATTGAAGTAGGACGAATATCTTGCTTTTTTTCAAAAGTATATAATGCAACTACAGATATAAAGTAGGCTATATGTACATGGTTCAACTCGAAGAAATATACTCTCCCCCCCCCCCCCCCAATATGTAGCCCAATTTTATTTATTTATTAATATATATACATATATACATATATATATATATATATATATATATATATATATATATATATATATGTATATATATATATATATATATATATATATATATATATATATATATATATATATATATGTATATATATGAAAACTGGTAACTCCAAAAATCTTAGCATTTGGCGAACTGCAAAAGACAATTTCTATATACACCAACATAATTTTTAATAATATGTTTTATTAGTTTATATTTTGACGGTAAGTCACAATCTGATTAATTGTGATTTTCTTAAAGGGACACGCCCTAGATATTAACCATTACGCCGTTGTTTTTCGCTATTAAACCCATTTTCTCACAAATAAAATTACACTTTACTTACATTTTATTACAATGTATTTAGAATATACATTTCCATTCACCTGAAGTGTTTTTTGGTAATCCTGGTATTGCATTTTTCATATTTCTTAAAAACGCACGCACGTCTGAGAAAAAACCGTTGAGCAGACAAGGTCTAATCTATTTTTAGAGGGGATCTTCCCTTTTCAACGTCACGTACGTTGGTATACCACGTGACCGTTATCATTTTGGTTCGGTTTGTTTTCTCGTGTACGGTTCGCGCAATCAACATCCGATTTGTTGTCGTTTGCTTGTCGTTCATTTGTGAGGATTTTCTTCACAGTTCGTGAATATTTTGATTAACAATAAAGTTCAGACAAGTAAGTATCTCAATACAAAACGTTACAAACCCTTAAACCCAATAATTTTGGTAAGTCTTACGATATCTGGAGAGGGGATACAACCTTGGGGGGGGGGGGTTGGGGGGCACAAGTTATAATGTTACCTTTATTTAAATAGAGTAGGACAAAAAACAAAACATGGTCAGTGACGGACTATCATTGTTGTCTTATTCCGATTCAAGTATCATGATTGCTGCAGCAGCCACTTCCTCAACAGAAGCACCCATGTTGGTAAAGTAACTTCCTTTTCCAAACTCATTCCTTTCGCTGTCCAGGACAGAACAGTTGGAACATGCCCAGGAGAGGTGAAAGAAACGCACCTCAAGTCTATATGCACTCTGGGAAATTTGTCGTGGCATAGGCATTTTTGTGCTTCGAGCGACATCTACCGGTGACATAAGAATACTAACTTTCAAAATTATTTCAAGTAATTGGGTCACGGGGATTCCGATGGTATTTATCGATATAAAACCTGCTTTTTCACTCTATTTTATAAAAACGTGATCTCAGTGTGTTACAGTTTTGTAGATTAACCAAAATTAGAATTAATTTTCGCGGGCTGAAACTAGGGCGTGCGACTTTAATCTTTGTCCGATCGGACTTCCATTCCTCGGAATCCTAGTCTGTGGGATTTGTATTCCTAGGAATTTAAGTCTGTTGGACTTTCAATCTTAGTATTCCTAGTCCTCTGGAATTTATTTCCGATATTTTGCTTATTGCATATATATATATATATATATATATATATATATATATATATATATATATATATATATATATATATGATTCCTGAAAATCCCTGAAATAAAACTTTGAAAACTGTACTTAGTTCCAGTAGTTAGTACTAATAACTAGTACTACAATGACCAGTTAATACAATATAAAAATAACCGGATGAACAATTAAAAATAGAATCAAAACATTTGAAATTAATTATCACTGACTGCCTTATGGCAGTTTTGACCATAAAAAAGCATAAGAGACGAGTTGGGGAAAGGGTCTGTGTATTATTATACCTGGCCGTTAGGAACATCATTTAAGCGTTTGAGACTGGGTGGAGGTGGGGCTCGGGGGGGAGGTGTCACCCCCAAGTGTGTGTGTGTGGGGGGGGGGGGGGGCAATTGACACGTTCGGGCAAAATGAGATGGCCTAAAATCTTCACCAAGTATTTCCATCATTTTACTTACAATATTAGTTGTAATCCATGTAAAAATGCAGACTGAATTGTTTGGAATCCCATATAGCGTCTTGGTAGTAATGCGAATATAAATATGCGTTGTGTTCCAGATTCAGACATTTTCGTTTCATTCGGGCATTAAAAATCAGCCTACCTCCCCCACTCCTTCTGAATGCCTATTGTGACCAAAACTGTCAGGTGTAAAAGTGTCATGTAGTTAGTCTGTTTAAAAGTATCTTTGTAAATTGTGTGTGCATATTATTGGCAATATGATAATTGTTCAGGAGTTACTGTTTTGTTTTAGTCGATGTAGTAGCCCATTGTGCTGCTAAACCCCACTCATTGATATATCTATTAACTGATAAACATTAATGAAAACCATTTAACATATTTTTTATCGATGGTATGGTTTGTTCAGACTAAGATATGATAGAGCCTAGAGTCTGATATGTCATATGTTAGACCAAATTAATTTTTGAAAATGAGCAAAATTGACAAAGCAGGCACACGTTCAGTAGGCTATGCAGGGGAAGGTCTAGATTGTGGCAAGTAGAAATTTGCTGTGAAAAGGGGTGTTTAGATCACGCCACCCCACCCACCCCACACCCTATGTACACGCGCCTGCAACATTATTGACAAAAAGGCACAAACTTAAAATTATATAATAACAAGATAATTTATATAACGCAAATATCACATTTTTATAGTTAAATTATTATTATTATTATTATTATTATTATTATTATTATTATTATTATCAAATACCAGTACATAATGTCTAACAGATACTTGTATTGGTTCATACACAGTATCCTAAGTTAATTAAATAAACCAGAAAGGAAACTGTTTTTTCTTTTATTTACATTATAATTTAATTTTGATGTGCTAGACCGGACTTAAATTTTGATTGTCCAGGAATGCAAGTCCGGCCCGGCAGTCAGATCAGTATTCCTAAGGAACGTAAGTCCTAGGACTTGCATTCCTAGGTATATTAGACCTAGGACCTGCATTCCTAGGAGATTAAGTCCGGGCAGACAACTGTTCCTACGGACTTGCATTCCGTTTACACCGGTAGCTTTGTTTTGAATCGAGCAAGTGGCGCGTTGCTGACATCGGCCATTGTTGGAATTCGATCAGTATACTTCTTATTTCTATGATCATTGATAGCTAGAAATGTTGATTGTTTGTGTAGCCATAACTACTTAGACAATGGGTGAAGATTATGTTGATATAGTGATCAGAAGATGGCAGTGTTTATCGGGTGTCCATCAGGGTATTACGTACTGCAAGGTTAATATGTAGATATAGAAAATCACTCATTCATTTCGACTTTAATTCAGTATTGTGTTTATTATTCACTTACATTTTAAGCACGCTGTCCACCTTACTTAGCTATATGAGCTGGCAGTCTAGGACAATCGTTTAGTGTTTATTTGAAAGGCTTATAACGATTTATACGCCTAATATTACTGACAAATCGTATTTTAATCACTGATATTATCATAGTGGAAGATTTACAACTATATTCAAATGTACTTTAAATATTTTTAGCGTTCATATACGATTCAGTTAATTGTTAGGGTGTCACCTGTCGATTATTCAATAACTTAGACTTTAGTTACTTAGGGCCTAGCAATCAGACCAATTAGTTTGAAACTAAATCGCTGCAATCAAGATACTGCAGATTTTTAATTGATGCCCCAAGCTAATACCCGGTCTGCCAACAGTTCACTATTAATTATTACGTTAGCTATTATAATTGATCATGTGACACAATTCACAAAAAGGTCTTACTCTGGGTATTTGCCTAGGGAAATGCTATTGAAGGGAAATAAATTCCCAAGGAACATTAAGACGTAACCGTTTTATCTGAGTCTTATAAAAGAAAACCAAAAAGAGACAGACGAATATAGAGACCCAGAAATAGACCGGGAAGATGGGACCCAAGGGGAGACCCTTGATGTCTCAGTCGCAATGTCAACTCTACCGTTCACCTAAGAGCTTAGACATATATATTTTATCTGTATCACCATGTTAACTTATTAATAATGTTTAATGTTGGAAAGTAAAATTCAAGAACCTGCATCACCAACTTGAGACTTCTGTTTCTTCATTAACATTCATCAGAAAAACTACGCTGTGTTAATATGATGGATTATTTTGACTTGGCTAAGAAGCTCGAACATAAGTTGAAATTAAATTAATTTAAAAGGTCTGTAAATCTTGCCGTCAATTCACAAAGTATGACTTTAAAACACGCCCTTTATTTTCAGTTCTGTATTAATGTGCCTTTCATTGAACTGTATTACATTACATTACATTGCATTTCATTGTATTACATACCTTACATTATATTGGACTGCATTACATTGCATTGCATTACAATACATTGCATTGCATTATATTACATATATTGCATTGCATTACACTGCATTGCATTACATTACAAAACGCCTAAAGAAACTATTCACTTTTCACCGAACACAAGTTGTAGGGCGTATACTACCAAATCAAATCCCATGTACAATAATAGTAACATATGTGGCTAAAACTCCTACCTGCAGCGTATCAATCGACATAAACGCTACGGATATAAATACTACCACCCCTCACCCTTAAAATGAATTTTAAAAATGGGGGTCAAGCTGCTCATTTCCGAGATGACGGGTAGCGTCTATGACTACTTTAGTTCCGCACAAAATTCGAGTAATTTTGTTTTACAGGTACCCCATACATGTTTTAAGCACAAGGCTACTTGACACTACTAGATGAAATAAAATTGCATACATGTTTTGCCCAGATGAAACTATTTTTTTTACAATCTACACACTCACATGTATCACCAATCACAGGACTTGTTGTGTTTACTTCTCTAGCAAAAGTTGGGTACACCTCGAACTTTGACCCAACCGGAAGTTATTTGGTTTAGTACTACCCATACTGATAAAATACATTTTTATGACAACCAGGAGAATATGTGTATTCTGACATAACTAACAACCTCACTGAAACTGTTGTTTCTACAGTGGAACCTAATATATTGTACACGTCATAAGGCATACATATTGCATACACTTTTGTACAAATGCAATATGTCATATTAAACAACAAAATGTTTTAAAATAAAACTCCTGAAGATATTTACTGTCAATTGGGTGCGTGTACTCAGGTGTATATGTAGAGACAAAAATGACTGAGTACCTCTACTCCTTTAAAGAATTCCATTAAAACACATGCACTTGACTGAACCCTAGATTATGAAGACCTTAACAGGCACATGAAAAAATATCAGTATTAAAAAAAATACACTATCTGAGGAAGGAAATACCAACATGACTGTACCTGTATGAAGTAATGACTTAAAGGCACTCGGTCACAGATTTAATATCCTTATTTTTATTTCTCTAAATATGGATTATAAATGAAACTTACATTTATTTAAAATACAAAACCTCACTTTTGTATCATCCAAGACGTTTTAATTAAATCACAGTGGAAGGGATTCCCTGTCACCGTGTCGTCAATTAACATTTTTGGAAGTGCAGAAATTACAACATCGGAACTCGTTGCATGTTTTCGGCAAAAATACTTCCATTGCTGGAAATAGTCGAAATGTTCCGACTGAAATGGGAAATTTGCGTCGCTTTCGAAAGAATTCGTCCCGAATTCAAGATTGGACCAAGACGTTTTGCAACAAATTCTTATCGTTTATCTTGTTTCTAATATTACGTGTTGTTAATATCATATATTAGCATGTTTGGACATCATGTCGTCTTACTACAGATATGGAATTATTATTGTATACACTGGTGTCCGGTTTCTGGTCTTCCGAGATCGGACCGCGGTTTCGACATTTTGTTTTTAAAAAACGATTACAAAGTTAATCACAGGCGTACGGGCTCCCATTTTTGTAAGGGGGTCAGGCTAGCTTTTGCCCGAATTAATTGAATTTTGTCCGAATCGGGATAACAAAATTTATTCATATTAGCAATACGGCCAAACAGCTATATATGGTTGCAAACGAATCACTGCGTATTTTACATGGATTACAACTAATTTTGAGGGTAGAATGGTGGAAATACATGGCACTAGGCTACAGCACTAGGCGGGCAGTCCCTCTACCCACCCCCACCCCCACCCCTCCTGTCTCGTACGCTTATGAAGTTAGTAAATTGGTTAGATTCATTTGTAAACTTGGAAACCATATATATTAAATATTTCCACAGTATTTCCATTTTGGTATGGGTTTACTCGACTTGGCCCTGCTTCACATTTACTGTCATTTGATTTATCTCACCATGACAGCAAGTGTTGTCGTTGAGATATAAATGTCCCCATATACATACACATGCATACAGCGAGTCCACGGACCTTCCATTTTTAATACATTTCCCTTCTACATGCATACATACATTATCTGCAAGTATATAACATTTGTACATTTGAAATATGTCTTTCAGTCATGTTTATTTTTCTGCAAAGGTCAGTTTTTTCAGGGCTCACCCTGTGCATTGTCAAATTAGCCAATTGCTAATCTTACAAAACTGAGTCTTTGGCTAATAAAACTTCCTCAAATTAAACACATTTTAATAAATTTCAAGTAAATACTAGATACATGTCTGAAAATTGGCTAAACCACAATTTGTTCCAGTGAGCTGTTTTTCACAAATTGTCATAGGCTCAAAATTGTTGTTTCACCCATGGCATTTTGTCTTAATTGCCATTGTAATGGTACACACATTATTAAGTTCGAGCCCTGTCATAGCTAAAAACATGTCCTACGTGGGTGGTGGTGGTAATAGGATGGGAAAGAATAATCTTCATACATTATGACCTAAAAGTTATTTTATGGTATTTGAGATGTACATACTAAAAACAGATTACAGTACGTATGACTCTGTTACATAAAATAATATGCATATATTCAATTCTGAAATATTCTTCTGTAACTGTAGTATAGTTAGTAAATATGCATATACAATGCTGTACTGAATTATATTAATTAGTATTATTCATCACGGTGTACATGTCTTTTTCAGTTTGAGTTTTGAAATATCCAAGAGGAAGGGGCAGAAATCAAGGAGGGAGGGAATGTGCATGTGCCACATGCCATTCGAGATGAGGACTATATCACGTCCATGAGACATGCAGCATATAGACAACTGATCTTATAGCAGTTTGGACCAAGGAGACAGAAGGGTCATTGCGAGTTGTTGTGTTTAGAAGATGGCACGTATAATGGGTATATGCCAGCAATGGTATAAAAGTTTTTTTCTGTTGACCATTAAAAATTCTTGATTAACTAATTGGTTTGTTTTGTTTGGGGTTTTTTTCAAATTTTACCATGGCTTTTTGTTGAATTTGAACACTGCTACCTGAATAATCAAGCTACTTGCAGAAAATTAGTGCAAATGGTGTAGGGGGAAGAGGCACAGCTTAAATTAATTTTGGTGTAAAATGTCAAATTGCCATAAAGTATACAGATGCAAAGATATAGTCAATGATCCACTTTCATTTATATAAACACAGACTGACAATATCCTGCTCTGTAGTGTAAATTTTACTCTATTTTAACTATACAAGTCATCTCCAAATTTTAAATGTATGTGATTATTTGTGAATAAGCTATGCATTGTTACAACTGAAATGTATTTCAAATACATATATAGCATATATATAATTATTTGGGAAGGTGGAGAGGGGTGGAACCTGTAGTCATTGGTTGACACTGTTTGGTGATTGAGATCTTTAATGATGGGAAATGTCTTGTTATTATTATTATTATTATTATTATTGTTTGTAAACAATTTGCATGTATTGAACATTTGTAACGTTTTTCTAATAACAGCAAAATTTAATGTGAAAGTTTGTTTTGTTTAACCACACCACTGGAGCACATCGATTAATTAATCATCGGCTGTTGGATGTCAAACATTTGGTCATTCTGATGTGTAGTCATCGCATGAAACCCGCTACATTTTTTTCTAAATGCAGCAAGGGATCTAAAGGCAGTAAAACACATACCATGGCATTTGTCCAGTTGTGGTGTACTAATTGGAAGGAGAAAAAAAAACAATCAGCAGAATGGATCCTTCGAGCTTGGAATGAAGGATAACTGAAAAACAAAGGTTGTGAGCTAATAATTATTACAATTTGTTTCATAATAATTTATATGCATCAAATCCTTCTGTTTCTTTGATTTAACATTCTAATTGAATCTGGTTCGAAATAATACAAATTTTAAAATAAGTTTACTATTGTAATCTACATATTTCTCCAGATGTTTTACTGCCCGTAGTATTTCTGTGGTTTGTTCCAAACTTACAATATGGTTTTGGCTTAAACTTTGCATACATTCTGAATGGGTATTATCATTTTAGACAGTTGTACAACCCTAACATTCTAGTTAACCATGAGCACTAATGTTATCATATCTGGATTTTGTCCATAACTCACATTCATCTCTGATTGTGTTCATATACCTGTAACCAAATCGTTTTGCATTTTGCAACACGTGGATGTGATTGTTTGGTGTTTCCAGGTCGGAATCTCTCCTGCAGAAAGACGTGAAACACATGTCAGTATAATAAATGAACATGACACCGGTGCTTCCTCAGTTTAGAATACAATAGAAAAAATCTAGCAGGTTTATGTCTTGTAAATTAAAATTACCCTCCTGTTTAGTACATCTATGTCTGCATTGCAATGTCTGTAGTACTTAGAAAAATAGTTTAAAACAAGTCGACACCAAGTTGGTCTATTAAGTTTTAGACGTTTTGTTTTATTATTTAGTATTATACCCTGTACCAGTTCTTGCACTAATTAAATTACATTGACAAATATTGGGTTAAATCAATTATTGTTGAATAAACAATAAATATCAATTCGCATAGTAGGGAAATGTTCTAAGCAAATGTGGATTATAAACAATCTCTCTATATAACTGTATCCGAGGTGATACCATGATTAATAACATGCCTCTAGTGGAATTCAAACCCATAGCCTTTTGCTCAGAGACATATCCACTTCACAGCCAGGGTTTGTGTCAGAAGCCATGAATGGTAAATTGCATACCCTTAAATCTTGGAAATTAATGAATACATTTTCATAATTATAGATAACTTAATTTTCAACGTTTTCACGAGCGTACAAATCGTACGCGGGGGGGGGGGGGGGGGGGGGGGGGGGGGGGTTAAGGGGCCAACGTACACTTTTTTTTAATGAAAAATGTCGATCAACATTTTTCTTTTGGGGATGTACACTTTTAGGGGGGAGGGGACTGGTCAGAAGTGTACTTTTTGTACACTTGTGAAAATGTTGAAAATTATGAACGGCCCCTTATAGTAACAGAATTGCAGTTTAAAATTTGTACATAAAATGCTGTGTCCAATTTCAAACCCATAACCACCAACAGTCCTTCCCAGCACTGCAGCAGTGAGCATCATTCGCAGACTATAGTAATATCCCACTACCACAACCACCACCCGAATGCACTACAATATTTTCTTTTTATTGCAACCAAAAATATTGTTTGGCGTTGCTGATGTTGTTGTGTTGTTGGGGTTTTTTGTTGTTGTTGGGGGTTTTTTAAAAAACAATTCTACTTTTCTATTTCTGTCAAATGAAACTGAAATTATTTACAAAAAACTAAAATTAAATTAATAGACCTACTTGGTGTTGACTTGTGTTCATGGAGGCTGGGAGTGACTAGTAGACCTACTTGGTGTTGACTTGTGTTCATGGAGCCTGGGAGTGACTAGTAGGTATACTTTAAGTCTTGTGAACATTTTTTTATTACGTACCCTCAAATTATTTTATGATCACCAAAGCCAATAAAATGCATAAGTTTATCAATTTAATTTATATAAACAATGTAAAATCATTTTAAACTAATAAACATATACTATTATGTGCAATTGAAACAAATAACCATTACAAAACGCAACTAAAAAGAAAGAAAAAAACATTAATTGTTAGGAGAACTGAGCACTGTAAACAATATTGCAATATTAACGAAAGAAATACTTTCAATCATTGATAATCAGAAAAACATTTGTATATTTTACCAGTAAGCATGTTGCAAAAAAACTATTTTTAAAAAAGTTAATAAAAAGACTTGGGGCGAAAAGCATTTGGTACGAAATTGGTAACAGCAATAACACCCGTAATGCTTTTTAGAAGCACTTTATATTTGTAAAGCCTAAATTGTGTGACAATTAACGCCTTTATATAGTGTATGCATATCAAATAAATTATTTAAATAGTATGATAGCAGGTTTTTAAAAAACAAATTCTAGCAAGATGAACAGCCTACCTGTCTGTGTCAACACTGAGTCGATAACTCGATTGGCCATTTCTTTGTGGGACCATGAATGGTGCTTTCGACAATTTTCCCACTTCTTGGACACTGCCTATGTCCTCTGAGGTAGCCTACGTGTTAGTGGCATATTTTTTCTTATTATTTTCCGTTCTGGTGTTCCTAATTGGACATGTCGCCGACGCTCTATCGGCACACAGGTTGGTCGGCCATTTTGACACTGAACGCTTAGCCAGTGCACGCCCGTCACCGGACTCAAAAAATAATACGTCACACATCTGCTATCCAAATAGCCGTTACTTTTTCTTTGGATTATGGACCGTCGACATAATTCAATTATGTTTACAAAATATCAGTTATAAGTGGGATATGGTGATTATGTAGGTGGTTAAATAAAGTACTTTTAGGGACAAATCAAATGTATATATTTTCAGATTATTTGTGACTGAGCGCCTTTAATGTCCTGAACATTAGTGTCGGGAGAAAATCCTGTATGCTGGGTGTGGGTGTCTTCAAGTTACCAGGTTACAATCAGCCATGCTAATCGTCCCGCCATCCCGTCCAGGCAGTGCGTCGTCCCGTCATCCCGTCATCCCGTCCAGGCAATGTGTCATCCCGTCATCCTATCCAGGCAGTGTGTCGTCCTGCCATCCCGTCCAGGCAGTGCGTCGTCCCGTCATCCCGTCATCCCGTCCAGGCAATGTGTCATCCCGTCATCCTATCCAGGCAGTGTGTCGTCCTGCCATCCCGTCCAGGCAGTGCGTCGTCCCATCATCTCATCCAGGCAGTGCGTCATCCCGTCCAGGCAGTGCGTTGTCCAGACATCCCGCCCAGACAGTGCGGTTCCACCATCTCGTCCAGGCAGTGTGTCGTCCCGCCATCCCATCCAGGCAGTGCGTCGTCCCGCCATCCCATCCAGGCAGTGATTTGTCCTGCCGCTCCTTCTATGCAGTGTGTCGTCCAGTCATCTCGTTCAGACAGTACGTCATCCCGTTATCTCGTTTAGGCAGTACGTCGTTCTGCCATCCCGTCATTCCATCCAGGCAGTGCGTTGTCCCACCATCTCGTTCAGGCAGTGCATCATTCCGTCCAGGTAGTGCGTTGTCCCATTATCTCATCCAGGCAATGCGTCGTCCCGTCATCGCGTCCAGGTAGTGCGTGGTTCCACCATCTCGTCCAGGCAATGCTTCGTTCCGTCATTTCGTCCAGGCAGTGAGCGACACTGTGTTTGATCATCTTGCAGAAAACGAGTATAGCACGGGTTTTATCAAAGTTAAAGGAAGTTCGTATTAGCAACATATATTGTTACATAAAAATCATAGCTGTTGGGGGTTTCTCGGGTTTGTTAATGCCCTAAAGTTATTTCAAATCCCAGAACATCATGTGCAATCAATTTACACACTTGAAAGTATAATTATATGTTGCTTTTATGTTTTTTGAAAGCAAATCAGATCTGCTATTGTTTTTACTCCGTACAGGCTTATCTCAGTATCTGCACCCACTACCTGGATGTTCGTGAATTGAAGCAATGTCATATTGATCTAGTAAGCCTCACATTGACCTTGTATTTCCTTGAAATGGGGTTGTTTGGGGTTTGGTGTGGTTTTCGTTTGCTTTTGGGGGAAGATTGTAGACTGGTGGTTGGGTTTTTTTATTATTATTTTTTTTTTTTTGGGGGGGGGGGGTCTTTGGGGGTGGGGGGGGGGGGGGTGTGCTTCATTTTCTTAAAATAAGGATTTAGTCAGGTATATTTTTTATTGTTACTTAAATGATTTATCAAATATGTTTACACATTTCTGTTCTTATGTTTTTTACAAGAATTATATTAAATATTATTATATTATAATAAATTGTTGGCTTATTTAAATTATTATTAATACTAAACAAATATCAATATATTATATGAAAGATGAAGTGAATGGAATTGACATGTATATAATTCCAGTATCATCAAAATGTGAATAAACATTAAATATTTATCATGTCGTAGATATTACTTTGCTTGTAGTCGTTGTGTATTAACCAAAATTAATTGTTTCTTAGTCAACTGTACAAACAGTTCTGTATGTCTGGCTTAATATTTTTATCCAATTGAATCGGTTGTAATATCTGTTATCTCTTCACTCAGGATTGGTTGAGTGTCTGTTGGAAGTAGACTGTGATCCGGACTATGGTTAAGACATGATCGACCTTTATGATTACGTCAAACTTGAAGAGACACAACGGTGCGGCAAACATGAATGTTTCTTCGTTTTGAGATTCCATATCTACGAGGGCAGTAACAATATTCGTCACATTCGTTAAATTAGTGTAACTTTTTGTATTTTGATACATTCTGTAAATATATTTTTACCAAAATAACTAGTGAATTTTTAGATTATGAAATCCTTCAAGAGTTCGATATTTGGTTGGTGTATTAAACGTATTAAACATCAGTATTACTCAGTTAGCATGGAATTGTGAATAAGAACAGTAAGTGAAGTGAATAAACATTACGTATGTCATCAGAACAAGAATGTGATTGTTCAGCGTTTTACCCATTTTCAGTTTTGTAATTATAAATGTATTTGTACAAAGTCTGAAATGCTTAGAAGTGACATTATTCAACTACGTTAGGGAGTAATCAGCTTTAAAAAGACAATTGCAGATTTTATCTGAAGACAGAAAGCTATTTTGAAGTCTAGTCTTAATTTTTTTTTTAAGTTAACTTGGGTTTGTTTCTGCCACCACCAGTAAAACAGAACATCAAAACTCTTAGTTGCACCATATACAAACATGGCTGACAGACCACCACCAATTCCACGTCCACGACTGTTCAAAGAAACACCAGGAAATACACATCAACCCCAAACACAGGAGACACGCTACACACCGTTGGAGCAACCCGTAGTTACACAAAGTCAGCAAATTTCAAAGCATGCAGAACACAAACAGTCTTTGGCTATGGCAAAAGAAAAAGGTCATTCTGAAGAGAAAGAAAATGCAGGTGTTCAACAGAAACAAGCAGAGGACGAGAGAGACCAGCCACAGATCAGGTCTTCCAAAGTGAAGAGACGGACAGATCACCCCACTGCAATAAAACAAAACAAACATCCTAAGACAACATATCTTTACTTGCGATTTGATCAGTTAGTGATAGAAGGCTTTGATTTTCATGGCTTTCTTATGGAGCGATTGCAGAACCAGCAGGAAATGAATTTTGAAATAGTGACGAGCAGAAAGGTGAATAAAAACTGCACCATCATCACACTTAAATTTGAAAGTAGACGCCTTGGTCAGAGGGCACAAAACCTCATAAAGATAAGCAACCGTGATAGCCAAATAAAAATAGGTTCAAGTTTTGAACTAGCTGACGTTGATGATTCGAAAAAAGTAGATAAAGATGAGGCAATTTTTCAAGGACATCTCCAAGCCATTTTAGATCGGGCTGAAAAAACTATGACGAAACATGACGAAAAGATGAAGAGCACTAGTGCTGATATCGAAAAACTGAAAACCTCTAGATTCAAGACATTAGATGCGTATGAGAGAGTGAAGACCGAGAGATTTGCCCTTGAAGATAAACTGAAGGAACTGACTCTACAACTTGATGAATTCAAATTGTTTCTGGAAAGTTTAACAGCAAAGCTAAAGCAGTGTTGGTATGATAATACGTATGATAAAAACGTCGATGAAATACGCAAGTTGTTTGGCGTGGAATGCTGTAGATTAGATGCTGCGCTACCGATGTACGCCCGGAGAAGTGAAATTGTCAAGATCGTAAAGAATAACAAGGTGTGTGTTATACTGGGTGAGACCGGCTCAGGCAAAAGCACACAAATGACTCAATATCTACACCAGGTTGGGCTCGCGAATGACGGCTTAATTATCTGCACACAGCCACGCAAGGTGGCAGCTATCAGCCTTGCTACCAGAGTGGCATCAGAAATGGCAACGAACGTTCGGACAGCTTGTGGGGTATCGGGTCGGAATGAAGAGCAAAGTATGTGGGAACACAAAGATCATATACACGACCGACCACGCTCTGCTGAACGAATGTCTGAAGGACACGACTCTGTCTAAGTACTCCTGCATCATCATCGACGAAGCCCATGAAAGGAGCATCTACACAGATCTGCTTCTGGGAATGATAAAGGAATGTCTTGGCACCCGCTCTGACTTGAGAGTCATTATCACCTCGGCTACCATCGACCCAGAAGTGTTTGTACATTATTTCAATGGGTGTCCTGTTTTGAAAGTGTCTGGAAGAATGTTTCCGGTGGAAGTGATCTGGCAACCATTGAGTGGAGATGTGGATGTCTTTGAAAATTACCAAAGAGCTGCTGTACAAAAAGCAGTCGACATTCACCAGAGAACACCCAAAGATGGAGATATACTCGTGTTCATGACCACTCCTCTCGAAACGGAAAAATGCAGTGATGAATTTAGACAGGTGATGAAAGATGACAATTCATTTCAGTGTCTGGTACTCCATGGTCAAGTCCAGGCAGAGGAACAGCAGCTGGTTTTTCAACCAAATCCTGCAGGAAAACGGAAGATCGTATTTGCGACTAACAGTGCCGAGACATCCATCACAATACCGGGGATTAAGTATGTTGTCGATACAGGACTGGTGAAAGAGAAACGATATGACTCGAAGAGAAACATGAGCTCCTTGAGTGTGGTTATGATAAGTCGAAGTTCAGCTGAGCAGAGGAAAGGTAGAGCAGGGAGAACCGGTCCTGGGACCTGTTACAGACTGTACACAGAAGAACATCACAAAAGCATGGACTCTTCTTCTTTACCAGAAATACTCAAAGTTCATTTAGGCCAAGCCATGCTCAAACTAGCAGAATTGGGAATCAATCCACTGGAATACGCCTTTGTGCAGAGTCCAGGAACATCAGCGATTGAAGGTGCTATGAAAATGCTTGAAGATATTGGTGCTATAAAAGACCAGCGGATTACAGAAACAGGAAAATGGCTATCAAAGCTGCCAGTTGAACCTAGACTTGGATCAATAATAGCAAAGGGAAAGGAGTGCGACCTTCTCTATGAATCTGTCATACTCTCCACTGTAAGTAGTGTCGGAAGTTTCATCTTTTACAGAGGGTCTTCAGAGACTGACAAGAAGAAGTCTGATTCACAGAAGATACAGTTCTGTCATTACGGTGGAGACAGCATGTCACTTTTGAATGTCTTCAGAGAGTGGGACAAACAAGAAGAAAAGAAGAAAAATAAATGGTGTTTTGAAAATTCTGTTAATTCGAAAGCTATTCGGAATGCTAGAGAAATGGTCAATGAAATTTGCACAGTACTGAAAAAGGAGCTTGGGCTCACTGTAAAACATTCCTTTGATGATCCCTCAAACACTGACAAGATGCTTCAAAACATACTTTTTGAGTGTTTCTCTTCCAACATCTGTCATTTCCTGGGCCACGAGAGAGCCGGTTATTATGCCGCAAGACTCGACCAGCTTGTCCACATCCACCCATCGTCAGTCTTGAATTCACTGGGCCTCGTTCCTCAGTGGGTAGTCTTTGAACAAGTCCTTAAAACTTCAAAAGATTTTGTCACTGGTTTAACCCCGGTAGAAGACTCGTTGGTACATGAAGCAGCTCAAAATGGCACTCTTCGATATGACATTGAAGTCATGAAAAACAAACAGGTGTATCTCGTACATACGGAATGTGTTGGGTCAAGAGCATTTTGGCGAATTGTAGGTCCAGCTTTCAGCAAACTGAAGGTTTTGCAGCAGACCGCTAGCACGCTGGCAGCACCATCATGTGCAGTCATTGAAGCAGACAAAGAGAAGGGAGAATTCAAAATATTTGCAACAAGACAGAATTCTGCTGCTCTGGCTGAATTGTTGAAACCAGAGATTGTTGTGGTGCAAGATGAGTTACAGCGTGAAGACTCTGAACATTCTCTTTCTCAAAAACCTGGGTCTGTAAGCGTTGTTCTTGGAGCAGGTGGTGAAGTCAGCCAAGTCCTTATGTCTGATGACTATAGAACAGTATTCATTGAAAAGGCAGATGAAAACACAAGCGAAACATCGATCAAACAAAAGCTCTGCCAGTTTGGAGTAATAAAAGAGTGCAAGATATTTAAGAAGAGGAAGAACGACAGGTGGGGCTGTGTGAAGTTTGAAAACTCGAACCAAGCCAAGCTGGCTGTTGCTGCGACTCTTGGCGATCAGCATGAAGTGGCTGTGGCAGAACACTGGGCCAGAGGACCAGACTGCATGACATTTAAAGTAAAATTAACATGGTGCAGACGCAAGTCCAAAGAGCATGCCTTTGTGAAATTGGTACCAGAGGAGCTCCCAAGGATGCTGCATTCTTCGCAACTTTGGATTGGCGGGAGAAGC